>NW_027226581.1:0-14976 GCF_022539635.2 Chironomus tepperi
AGTACCAAAAATGTATTCAAAGCAGCTGCCAATTGATATATCAATTGCGTCATTTAAATGAACTACCTTCTAGAATGATTCTATTCAAGATCATGTCGGGCTGGATCCTGATTTCGGGTCATATCTACATCATGTGTCTTCCTGACTGATTTAAGGCTGCATTCGATTACAATAAGGAGGCATAGCTATAATATACTTCTGCCGCTATAGAATTGTGACCCTAGAAATCCTTAAGATTACGCTTTGGTGACATAGCTCAAGCGTTGACTCTATTGCTGACTACAGCTTTTCAACCACTAGTACCAAATGCATTGCTGTCCCTTTCAACCATCTCTTTAAAAATTATTGTTGCAAACTTAAACATTCACATATTTTCCTTAATTACCTCCACATCCACAATCTATGCCTCCCCATCTAACCTTCCTCTCTATTGATTTTTCTCCCATCTAATTTGATTGACAGCACGATTAAAACAGCCAACATTATCATTTAATTCTTCACATATACTCAGCTTATTTTATAGAGGAGTTTAGTGACTTTTGCATGTTTTCATTCAATGAGATATATCTAATTATACTAGCATTAATATAAAGCAGCTCTCTCACTCTGTAATTTGCATAAATAACGATACCAACATACACACATACGCAGCAAGCTAATGATGACTGAATTGAAAAAAAAAGAAAAAAACTTTTCTTCCTCATCAAAAATGCAATTTTTTTTTTCAGCGACAGAAGTGCAATTGCATTTGAGGAATTTTTTCGCATGTGAATTTCGTGATATGCACATGTGTAAAAAAAAAATAAAGTTGTGAAATGTCTACCGTATGAATATTTCAGAAAGGAATGGGAATAACGTATTTGAAAATTCATCATATTGTTGCTGCTGGTGCTGTTTGTATAGCCAAAATATTTGAAATAAATCAAAAAAAAAAGTTTCTCACAGTAAAAAATTTATGGTTTGCTGAATCATTTAGGAAAAAAGTTGGGAAAAATTGGAAGAAAAATCGATAAAAATTGAGAACGTTTTTGTGCTGAAAAAGTTGACTGTATTAACATGTAGTGAATGCTTGTTTAGATTGTAGTGTAGTGGGATTTATATAGGGATATTGACTTAATTTCTAAGTTTCGTAACAAGAAAGGCTCTAGAGACCGAGACCAAGTCTTTCCAGTCTCGAAAAGTTCTCCTATAATCCCAGTCTCGGACTCGATCCTGGTTTCGGTCTCGGTCAAATTCTCGGTTTCAATCTTGAAGTTCCAGCTTGGGTCTCAATCATGGTTTCAGTCTCAGTATTAGTCTCAGCCTCAGCCTCAGCCTCTGTTTTGGTGTCGGATTCGATTTCGGCCTCGGTGTCTCGGTTTTGGCCTAAATCTTGGTTCCGAACTCAGTTTTGGTTTCGGTATCAATCAAAAAGTCAAATAGAGGCTTATTGAAAATTTTACTGTAAATTACACATTTGATTACATGAATCTTGGCCTTAACACTAACCCTCACGCTCTCATTCATCCTCAACATGCTCAATTAAGAATTGAAAAACTCCCCAACTCCATACGATTTAACAAACAAAAGCCAGCACTCTCTACCTCTTACCCCTACTACCATAACTCTTGATAATGACAAAGACAATTATGGAAGTTCTCCATCTAAAAACTAGTTGAATACTTTCCACCAACTTGAATATTTTCTAGACAACAATCAGCAATTTGTCAAGTCAAGTACTGCGAATTTTCTTTATGATATAATTGAATCATTTAACACAAATTAATGTCATTATGACTTTGATTCATAAAAATAAATATTAAATTTCGCAGACTTTCCTTTATTATACATTTTCTTTAAAATTAATAATGATTGCATGCAATAAAATAAATGTGCAACAACGAAAGACTAAAAGAACTACAGAAATACTATTAACATTAAAGAATTACAAGTGGCAGACATCTTAATATGAAAAAGGGTGAATGAAAATGAGTATTTTTTTGTAAATCGACATTGAAAAAATATATTAAGAAGAAATGTCGATTGGAATGAAGGAGAAAGGTTGGAAGAAGTTTTGAGTTTTTGAGGTTAGGGTGCATATTTCGCGATTTTTCTGACTATATTACTTAGTATTTTGATAGTTTTTGATTATTTTCGTCAAAAACTTCTTCTATTAGCTTTTAAGAAGCAAGCTGTTGAAGTCGCCATTTTGTTTTTCAAGTCTTCCACCTCAAAAATTTTTTCTCTATAACTTTTGATTGGATTAGAATTTCAACAAGATTCTTTTAATTTTCGATGCAAAAAAGTGGCAAGAATAGTATAAACAACAGTTGTTGGCACTTTTCTATTTGAAAATGCTAAAAAAATTGCAAAAACTTTAAAATCACGTGTTTTAAAAAACTACAAAACCACGTGTTTTTCTAAAACTTCAAGACAAACCGATTAATTCAACAATATTAGCCGCTAAAACTATAAAAATAGCAACATAAACTATCAAGAGCTTATTTCCTGTTTCAATAAGCCTTCACTCTGCACTTAAACTCGATTAAGTGACAGAATAAAAGAAAATAATGTAGCGAAAATTTTTTTCCTTGCCTTTATATTAAAGTGCGCGATCATGGCGTGAAATGATTTGATGAAAAAAAGTGAATCATGCAACATAAATAAACGCTTTTCATTCCTTTCAATTCACAAGTTTTTCTCTCTATTAAAATTTATTTTTTCATGCAATTTATTCGTATTCATGTCATCAGTGGATATTCATTTAAGCTTCACATAAATGTCCACTTTTGACTGTATTTTATTGTTCCTCCTCCTTCTTTATGTCTGTCGAGTTTGAAGAACTTTTTCGGATTCAAAGCATTCTTTTTTTCCAGTTTATTTTATGCATACAAATGTGGATATTTTTTCATATGTCTCGTCATTCGCCAGTCATTGAACGGACTTGCAAATTGTTCTTTTTCAATCGCCTATTGTCCATCATTGGAACTATTTTTTACCATTATTGCTTCGGAGAATTGATTTAAAAATAAATCACAATTTTATGGAAATATGAAAATGGTTTGAAACGCTTTATAAGTGAATATCAAAGGTATCCCGAGTAGCACAAGTCCAAATTGATCCAAATACTTAAACCAGGCAAACATGACTCTCGCATGGTGCTGATCAGAGTGTTGGCCATGCCAAATGAGCCCTTAAGACAGAACCGATTTGTGCTATTCGGGTATATCAATTAGAATCTCTCATATCCAACAGTTGGATGGCTCATGGACATAAATTCAATGCTCTTCTTCCCAAAACGACTATATGAATTTTCATAATTCTGTCCATTTTAATCCCGAGTAGCACAATACAGAAAGCACAGTCTACACCATAAAATTGGTCGAAACACGCCGTCAAGATGCCGTCAGGGACAACTACTCGTCTTTCCGTTAATATGACGACTCAACAGTTGTCTAGCAGACACGCTATGCTGCTCGGAAATCTATTTGTGGCATTGGCCGTGGGAAATTCTCAGTCTGAAAGTATTAATCGAAATTTATATGAATTGAAAATTCAAATTGTTGATATTATAGACACAAAATTATTTTTGATTATCGTTTATTGCATTCCTATCTGTTTGTTGTGGATTTATTCCACAATTATTGGTGTTTCCGAGAATGAAATGTGATAAATGTATTTATGGAGCTTATAAGCATGTATTTTATTGGGATTAATAAAGTATTGGGATGCATTAGGAATTTTGATGTGGAATTTAAATTGTGATGAAATGTGATATGAAGTTTGGCAATTTTGCGAGCTGTTTGAGGTATTTTGGAATAATTGGATGTTTTAGAGAATAGGAGCATGTTGAAATAAAAAGTGTGAGATTCTTTTCATGATCATTATGATTTTGTTGGATATATAGGGTATGATTGCTGGTAATACGCCCGAATAGCACAAATTGATCTAAAATCCTGCCGTTAAATCAGCGAGAATCTGGCATATCCCACCAAGTCAGATTGATAGTTTAAAATTGACTCAGATTAAATCAATTTTGGTATGTAGAAATCGAATTTAAGTTCAGTTTCATAGACTGCAAGCTGAAAGCTGATATTTCTCTGTAGAACGATCAAATCAGAGTGTTAAAGTCAAATCGCAAACCATACTGAGAAGCACTGACCTAAATTCTATTCCAGATCCTTCAAAACCACCTCAAACTCTACACATCTAGACTCTAATAACGCCATGACTCAACAAAAAAAAAAAGTTTAACAACCAACAATTCCCTAAAAAAAATTCCACAATTACAATTTCAATTAAAATTTTATGAATCTTTTAGCTTCCTAGTTTCCACCCTCAATTTCCACAATCCAAACTCACACATTTTTATGAAGTATTTGTCCTTAAAAAAATTACGAACAAATTCATTATGTAGGTTATTAAATTTTTATGACATTCCATGTTGGCCTTCCATCCTTAAAGCATAAAAAGTCATGCAATGTGAAAATTAGGAATAGCTTTGCCTATGAGATGAAAAAACTTCCGAAATGCCTTAAAGCAAAATTTTTGAATATTTTTTGTTGACATGCAACATGTCTCTGTGATGAATTCAATGGAAGGGAAGCATGCAGGACAAAAGGCCATGATTTTTTCAGTCCCTAAACAATTTTTTTGTCCGTCAAGCTTGTTGCCTTCAAATAATAGCTGAATAAGTTAAGCAAACAGCTATGAATTAGACAATAAGAAAAAGGTTAATAGACTGACATAATTCATTGTGAAATATTGCCAACCTTTATTCCTTCTTCTTACATTTGTTGCTGTTCTGTCTATCAACTTCGATTTGAAATGATATTTCACTAATATTCAGTTTCTGTCATTTTCTTGTTCTCCACGAACTTTCCTATTTTTTGTATGTATGGATAAATCAACAAGTGCCACCCACGTTATTATTATTATGTTCGCTTTCCATTCTATTCGTACTCATTCCTTCATACTTTTTTTTTATATTCTTATCAAAATAAATTTGAATATCTAAACAATTGAACAATATAAAGGAAGAAATGAAAGGAAAGAGGAATTGAATGAGATGGAAAATAAGAGACTGAAATGAAAATAAGGAAGATGTAAATGAGGTTCTGTAATAAAGGAGTCTTATCAGTGATGATTGACTTTCGGGCTATATTTGATTAAATTGAGGGGAAAATTGAGGAATGAAAAGTGCTGAATATTTCAGAATTTTTTTGTATTGAAGTTCTGAGATTTGGATGGTTTAATGATTTAAAGTAGCTAAGCCAGATAATGGCAATTATTTTCAAATTATCCATAGTTGAATGATTCAAATGATCAGGATAAGATTCTAAAATTTTGGGTGATTTTGGATTAAGATTCAATTTTTGAAATATCTTTTGCCATCCAAACCTCTTAATATGATGAAATTCGCCACAAAATCGTTATTAATTTCTTTAAACCCGTTAAAAACACGTGGTTTTGAATTTACAATTAAAAATTTGCGCACCATTTTTGATTTTCCAGTTTTAATTTTAAAATTAGAATTTAATCCTAAATTTTGACTTACACTGCACAATAATTGTTGCAATTGATTGCTAAAGATGGCAAAAACTAAACCTAATTGCAAAAACTCAGTAAAAATATGATTTAATTGATAAAATACTCAAAATTCACTTTTATTGTTTACATTTTCTGGCGCCATTTTGGTGAATTTTGAAATAGAAAAATTGTCATCTAGAAGCATTTTAAAACATGAAATGCATGACTCTAGAGTAAATTTATTCTAACTGTGTGCCGCAACAAACTAGTCTCGAGTGCAACAAATGAAGAAGGCTCCGTCAACTGAGTTTTAAATGCTTCGGTTTTAAAGACTGCTCTCAAATAGAAGTCGCTTCCGTAGAACGGCCATATGCGATCCAACAATAAATGAGCCGTGCCACATAAAAGTAAGGAAAACACTGCTCCAGCGAGAAAAAACTCAAAATTAATGATGACTGCATCAAAATTCTGTATTTTTCCCAGTAAATCGAACACAAAAATTAGGTCATGGACACAAAAAAGAAAAACTCCACAGAGTGCATAACATGGAAGTGGTTAATCGATCGGAAAAATTTCTCGAATAGTTGAAACACACGTATTTTTTGAGTATTTTTAAAAATTTCTAGAATATCCTCCACAGCACTAAAAACAGTTCAAATCGATTGAAAATAAATAAAACTCATCACATAATTTATATCCCCCAACCCGTTATCACATTATTAATTATTTGTTGATCATATATGAATAATTATAGATTTCTGTCATACATTCGACTGACAAAATATTTACATTTACTCGTACATTATCTTGATTTACTTCGACACTGAAATGATAATTTAAAATCAATAAATTTCGTTTTACTGTATAGAGTTGCTGATGGTTTTATCTATTGTATATAATATATTTAACTTATGAATGTGAGTAATAGAACTATATATCATGTAGAAAGTCTAACAGGTCAATGGTTTAACAAAATTAATTCAAAACAATAAAGTGCCTTGTGTGTTTGTAAGTGGGCATTTTGTTTGAGGATGTGGATATGGAAGGTGATAAATGATGGAAAATGAGACTACAAACTAGACTTTATCCTGCTTAAGCATGTCTTGTGGTAAAAAGAAGATTAACCTTGTGACATAATGGTGGACTTAATATTGGATGTGATTTATTGTGAGATGGGGATTGAGGTTGAAGTTCATAGGGGAAGCAAATTAAAATGGAATTTGTGTTGAGGAAAATGGAGTGTTTGTTTCAAATTGAGAGATTTAAGAAGCTAAAGATTAAGTTTGTATTTGAAATGCAACTTTTGAAATTCAAAATTTGATTCAAAATCCAAGCAAAATTGACTTAAATTCAAAATTTGACACAAATTCTCAAAAAACTTCAATTGAAGTTAAATTTTTGAAGAAAGTTGCAAAAATTTCAAATTTAAGTTCAAATTCTGACTTAAAAGATTCAAAAAATTCAGTTAAAGTTCAAAATTTGATCCAAAATTCAAAAAAAGATTCGGTTTAAGTTCAAAATTTGATAAAAAGTTTTGAAAACTTACTTAAAAGTTCAAAATTTTGAACGAAATTTCAAAAAAGATTCAGTTCAAGTTCAAAATTTGATCAAAAATTTTTGCAAAAATTTGCTTCAAGTTCAAAAATTGAACAAAATTCAGTTCAAATTCGAATTTCGGCAAAAATTCAAAAAAGAATCAGTTGAAGTTCAAAATTTGACCCAAATTCAAAAATCTCCAACAAAATTGTAAAATGTTCACAAATATCCTTCAAAAATACCAAAAAATCCCTTAATATTCTTCATCACAAAACATACACATCACTTTAATCTTCCAAAAGAAGAAAAAAAAACATAAATGTTAAAAAAATGCTCTAAAAAAGGAGAAAATAAAATAAATCTACGCTTTATAAAAATTTTAAATATAAATATTTCTTGAGAAAACCAAAAATTTAACTCAAAAATTTTCCCAAAATATAGCAATGTTGTACAAGAACTCAACGACTAAAAAAGCGTGGGGCGTAAACGGAAGATTAACATGGTCCTTGTGATTGTAATTTGACCGCCCCACGCTTTTTTAGTCGTTGAGTTCTTGTACAACATTGCTATATTTTGGGAAAATTTTTGAGTTAAATTTTTGGTTTTCTCAAGAAATATTTATATTTAAAATTTTTATAAAGCGTAGTTTATTCTATTTTCTCCTTTTTTAGAGCATTTTTTAACATTTATGTTTTTGGATCATTTTGTTTTTTTACGTAAAGCGTTTTTTTTAAAAGTTTTTTTAAGGTTTATTTTATTTACTTCTTTTTAGTCAAATCACTAAATAATTTATTTTAATCGATTGTTGGAATGATTGTTGATATAAATAGCAGGTGTTGTCGGATTTCGCTTCGCTCGTCCGACTGTTTTTAGATCACAGAACAGTTAGTTGTGAGCAAATTTTCACGCCTTCACTCGCTTCGCTCCGTTCAGGCCGCAAAAATTTGTGAGCTTCGCTCAACCAAGTCGAACTTCGTTCGAACTAATTAAGTTCGAGCTTCGCTCGGATCACGAACGTAGTCGGATTTCGCTTCGCTCGTCCGACTGTTCATAGATCACAGGTGTTGTCGGATCTCGCTTCGCTCGTCCGACTGTTCATAGATCACAAGGGTATTAGTTGTAGGAAAATTTTCACGCCTTCACTCGCTTCGCTCCGTTCAGGTCGCAAAAATTTGTGAGCTTCGCTCAACCAAGTCCGAACTTCGTTCGAACTAATTAGATTCAAGCTTCGCTCGGATCAGAGGCGTTGTCGGATTTCGCTTCGCTCGTCCGACTGTTCATAGATCACAGGGGTTGTCGGATCTCGCTTCGCTCGTCCGACTGTTCATAGATCTGAGGGTATTAGTTGTAGGAAAATTTTCACGCCTTCACTCGCTTCGCTCCGTTCAGGTCGCAAAATTTGTGAGCTTCGCTCAACCAAGTCCGAACTACGTTCGGACTAATTAAGTTCGAGCTTCGCTCGGATCACGAGCACGTAGTCGGATTTCGCTTCGCTCGTCCGACTGTTCATGAGATCACAGGGGTTGTCGGATCTCGCTTCGCTCGTCCGACTGTTCATAGATCACAGGGGTATTAGTTGTGAGCTTCGCTCAACCAAGTCCGAACTTCGTTCGAATTGTTTATGTTTGAGCTTCGCTCGAACGTCTCCACTTCGCTTCGCTTCGTTCGCCTGACTATTATTAGGTCACAGGAGTGTCGGACTCCACTTCGCTTCGCTTCGTTCGCCCGACTATTATTAGGTCACAGGAGTGTCGGACTCCACTTCGCTTCGCTTCGTTCGCCCGACTATTATTAGGTCACAGGAGTGTCGGACTCCACTACGCTTCGCTTCGTTCGCCCGACTTTTATTAGGTCACAGGAGTGTCGGACTCCACTTCGCTTCGCTTCGTTCGCCCGACTATTATTAGGTCACAGGAGTGTCGGACTCCACTACGCTTCGCTTCGTTCGCCCGACTATTATTAGGTCACAGGAGTGTCGGACTCCACTTCGCTTCGCTTCGTTCGCCCGACTATTATTAGGTCACAGGAGTGCCGGACTCCACTTCGCTTCGCTTCGTTCGCCCGACTATTATTAGGTCACAGGAGTGTCGGACTCCACTTCGCTTCGCTTCGTTCGCCCGACTATTATTAGGTCACAGGAGTGTCGGACTCCACTTCGCTTTGCTTCGTTCGCCCGACTGTTATTAGGTCACAGGAGTGTCGGACTCCACTTCGCTTCGCTTCGTTCGCCCGACTGTTATTAGGTCAAAGAAGTTTCAATCGCTTCGTACCGTACAGAAAAAACTCCAAAACATGCTGTCTTTTAGTCTTGTGAAGTATAGTCAAATTTGTATTGAAACCTTACAACAGTCTTTTTTTGCAGTCCAGATCATTTAAATGCAGTATAACAAGATCCAGTAACATCCAGGATCATATACATGCAGTATAACAAGATCCAGTAACATCCAGGATCATATACATGCAGTATAACAAGATCGAGTAACATCCAGGATCATATACATGCAGTATATCAAGATCCAGTAACATCCAGGATCATATACATGCAGTATGACAAGATCCAGTAACATCCAGGATCATATACATGCAGTATAACAAGATCCAGTAACATCCAGGATCATATACATGCAGTATATCAAGATCCAGTAACATCCAGGATCATATACATGCAGTATGACAAGATCCAGTAACATCCAGGATCATATACATGCAGTATATCAAGATCCAGTAACATCCAGGATCATATACATACAGTATAACAAGATCCAGTAACATCCAGGATCATATACATGCAGTATAACAAGATCCAGTAACATCCAGGATCATATACATGCAGTATATCAAGATCCAGTAACATCCAGGATCATATACATGCAGTATGACAAGATCCAGTAACATCCAGGATCATATACATGCAGTATAACAAGATCCAGTAACATCCAGGATCATATACATACAGTATATCAAGATCAGTAACATCCAGGATCATATACATGCAACATGACAAGATCCAGTAACATCCAGGATCATATACATGCAGTATAACAAGATCCAGTAACATCCAGGATCATATACATGCAGTATATCAAGATCAAGTAACATACTTGCAGTATAACAAGATCGAGTAACATCCAGGATCATATACATGCAGTATATCAAGATCCAGTAACATCCAGGATCATATACATACAGTATAACAAGATCCAGTAACACCCAGAACCATATTTATACAATATTTCAAGATCCAATAACGATTATTTGAGATTCAAACTGTAACGGTTTTTTGAATTTTGAATTTTTACTAGGAATATCCGTGAGAAAATTACTTATGACTTTTTTTCTCTTTCATAATATCTTAGAAAGAGATGAATTGTACTTTAACTAATGCTTGGTATTATAAATCAATGCGCAATGAACTATAAAAACTGGTTTTCAACTTTATTATTAGTCTAGTTCATGTAAATTAAAAATATGCATGATTGACTTTGGATTTTTTTCCCATATATAATGTTATTATATTAATTAAAGCATAATTAAGCATTTTTGTGATACAGAAATGCGAAAATATTGTATTGTCATCGGGAATACACATGTGATAAAAATTTGAGTTCAATTAGAGCAGTAGAAGTGGTCGAAAAATCGATCGCAAGATTTGATCATGACCAACCAACCAACCAACCAACCAACCAACCAACCAACAGAGTAAGTCAATAAAAAGCGTTTAAAAAAGTATCATCTTTTGCTTGAGATTTGTCAAATATTCCCATGTCTTCCGAGAAGTACTCTTGAAGATTTCACACCCACAATGCCTCTTCTTCCTTTATACTATAACCTTATCATCTAAAATAAGAGACTTTATAAATTCACACATGGATAAAATGAAGACAAAAAACCCATGAAGAATCAACATATTCAAATAAAAAGGATTAGTTCTGGCATATGCCTTAATAACAAACATTAAAATGTATCCAAAATTATCATGTTTAGTATGAATAATGAAAATTATAGCTTGACATAAAGAATTTCCTAGAAATCAATTTTTTACGTGTAGGATATCACATGTAGATTTTTGGTATGGTTAAAAAGGAGGCAAATAAATTATGTCAAAAAAGTTTCAATAGTCATCATGAGAAATGACTTTTAGTTAATTTTTGGGGATGTTTCGAAAAAAGAGTTGGGGATCATCGATTTTTTTGACTCATCATTCCGTTGACTGTTATGTTGTTGCTTCTTTTTGTGTGATGTAATAATTCATTGTGCTGTGAATCATGTAGTTTAGACAGACATTAGCATGGAGTTTGGAATAAACTTTATAAATACACTTGAGAAGCACAATTCGGTTAACCCAATTTTACTTTAGCCTGAAGCTGAATTTTACCGAATTTAGTGCTAAGGTCACGCGGACTGAAGACGGATTTTTCGCTATTTCGCATGCTTTCCGGGTCGGCAACATGTCAGTCTGGTACGGAAGGATAAATTTATCCAAAATCCGGCACCAGGCTGGCATGATTGTGACATGATCTCGATTTGGAAGGTACACTACATGAAATAGCAAAAAATCAGCCAAGCTTTCATCATGTCGACCCGGAAGGCACTCAAAATAGTGAAATATTTGACTTTAGTCCAGCTTGGCCTTAGCCCTAAACCAGATACGATGAAATCCGGCTTAAGGCTGGAGTCAAATTGAATTGGCTTTGAATTTTCGACCATTTCTAAGCCGTGTGCTTTCCAAGAAGGTTTAAACCAAATCCGACATCAAGACTCAGTAACACTGGTTAATGGCTTTGTCAAATATCCGAGCAGCACAACTTGGATAGCTAGTCGAGCGAGAAGCTGTCCCGATCGTTCCTTGATGGCTGATTTCGATCCATTTTAACATAGTTCCCCGAATTTTGCTGCTTGGAAATACATATATCCCTAAAATATAACAACATTACCATTTCCAAGACATTTTACAATTTTTCCATTAAGCGTCTAACCGACCACTCATTGGGGTTAATAAGAACTCAATCTAGAAAACTGTTGAGTTTATTCAATATTCTTTCCAGCCACAAATCGATAATTTCTTTTTTGTTCCTAACCAACAAAGACTCAATGGAATGAAAATCGATCGATAATAACCATACATTTAATGAAAACTATCATACTAATACCATAAAAAAAGCATGAAAGTTTTCTTTGTTGAAATTCAATAAATGCGTACCAATATATTATAATTCAAATGAATGTGGTCGTAAAGATAATCATTAGAATTGTTAAAGAGAAGAAATATTTTTGTGGTTGGTGACTGACTCAAGAAGAAGCAATACAATAAAAGAAGAGGAAGTGCCTTTTGTTGATTGATATAAAAGAAAATGGAATCTCACTTAGTAATTATATGAGTCCATAACATGCAAAAAGTATTTACAGCAATTTTAACCACAATCTTTGTGAGGATGGCCACATCCATAAATATATCTTATGTCACATTATTGGCTTACATGCTTAAATTTACTTTCCATAATCGATAAAGTTTCTTGTAGAATAAATTAGATCTAAAAGTTCATTAAGAAGAAATTTTCTTTTCTTAATCCAAGACTTTTCTTATTTTTGGAAGTTTTGAGATGTTAAATATTCATAGGTCATGATTGACGAGTTATGGAAAGTTTTTAGAGTGCTTTTTAACAGAAGGACGTTCTTGGAAATTTAATAAGGAGGTATGGGGGATTGAAATTCAAGGTTGAAGTACCAAAATGGGTATAGGATTGATAGACTTACTGTTGTGCTAATATATTTATCTGTTTAGGATACTCGAAAGGTATATATCATGGAAAAGGAAAGGTCCTTTCCTCCTTTCAACTAAATTTCACCTGAATTTTAACACTTTTTCCTCATCCCATCCAAAAATTGTGTCCGGCTGGAGTAACTTAAATTTTCTTAAAGATCCAATTTTGCTCTAGTTCCACATTTTCCTAGCTTCCACATTTTCTATGCTATGAGCCATTTGGAAGATCACATCTCACATTTTACTCTGTTTTGATAGCCAAAAAGGAAGGGTTTTCACTAACAGCGCTGCATATAACTCGAACCTAGTCCTGAAAACTCTATTGAAAGTAGTCAAAGTAATTTAGAACTCGGAGATAATCCTGAAACACCTAATGAAGGTAATAAAAGCAAGCTAGAACAGCACATTGTAGTCGTTTGATGAATGCAATGTTGTCAAATTAAAGAAGGCTACACAAGCAATCTAAGCCGTGTTCGATAATTTTTTAACAATTATTGCTTTAAATCCATGACACCAAACCGCCTGTTTTTAGCCAAAGAAATAACATTCTTGTTAAATAATCTTCAACATGTTGTTCGAGCAGAACTCTATTGGATCCGTTATTCTGTAACGTAATTAATGAACAATCCTCTTCTCATGTGTGAAATTGAGTATTTCAGACAAGAAACTCCTACCAATATTCCCAAAGCTTTCAAAATCCCCTTTAATGAAAAACAATTCCTTAATTTAATTCAATAGATGGCATTTTGACAAATCTCTTTAACGTTTATATCCATTTAATCCATTAATTTTAATTAATCGTGCATCATGCCAATCCATTTTGTTACAAAATCGTCAACAAATTTCTATGACTTATGTCCTTGTTATCCAAGCTTTTGTCCAAAATCATTTTTAACGTCTCCCACGTCTTGTTTGACTCTTGAAAATTTACTTCATTAATTTCATTCCAGAATTGAAAGATAAACTGGATAAACAAACAAATTCAATGGAATCGGAAAGCACACGAATGTAGGACAACGAAATCATTTTTCATTTTTTCCTTATCAATTAAAGGAATTTTTCCCTTAAAAATGTCTTTGTAGGACGAATAAAATGCTTACAAATTGGATTTTCTTTGTGTGAAGACCAGTGGTGGGCAACCTTTGGACGCCACACACTAAATTCCAAAGAAAATGGCAATAAATGTATGTCGTGTGCAGTTTCGAGGCTGAACATCAAAGTGTGCCACAAAAAATAAAGGTTGTCCACCACTGCTTTAGACAATGGATATGTTTTGATTGTTCCGTAAATTTCCATCAAGGCAGATTGTAAGCATGCATTTAATGGAACTATAAGTAGTCACAATTTCAATTGAGACCCAGCAAAATAGCGAGAAAGTTTTTGAAACTTTTTCAATTCTATTCATTTATTTTTATGCTTAATTTTCCAACATTTTCATCAATTTCCATCACATTCCATCGTTCAGCAGAAGCATGGCAGTCAACAATGCCATAAAAAATGTCAATTTCTTTTTGAGTTTTAAATCGAAAATGTTGCGCATCCTTTTCATTACTTTAATGCCTTTTTTACATATCATATTTATTCATGTTCCTTCTTCCATGTATTTATCTCTTTAAAGTAGACATTCCAATGTCTTTTTATCTTCTTCTTATTCATCTTTTCTTGCCATCATTTTATTTCCTTTTTTTTGCCGAACATAAAAACACACAGAAAAAAATAAGAATTTACTACATGAAGATACGTTATGTTCAATATCAAGGGGTGAACAGATGGGGTTGAATGTTAAGTGAATGGAACTTAAAGCTTGCTGGATATTAAATTTTGTGAATATATTTGCAATTTTGATACTCGATTGAATTAAAGTGTGGAATCAAGATAATGAATTGGGTCTGAAAAATTGGGATTTTATTGAGTTTTGGTCATGTTTGGTTGCTAGCCTAACTATTCCTGGTCAAAATTACCCGAGCAAGACATATGAAGCTTTTAAAGCTCTTCCATAGCTCTGCTAGAAATTACTTCTTTTAGAATCATGGAAACCGCCATTATTTGGCATGTATATGACCACCAACTACAGGCATAGAGCTATCCATTTATATTTCATATTGGCTGCCATGTTCAATAGAAGTTGCTGCATTAAAGCTATGGAAGCCATTAGATCCCACACCAAAGCA
>NW_027226582.1:0-14373 GCF_022539635.2 Chironomus tepperi
CAAACAACATCAACACACACTAGTAAATGAAAATGTTTATTATGAATTGAATGGATTGATGAAAGAAATTTTCAACAAATGTCGACAGAATTGAGTCGAGGTTGCAATAGGGAAAAAAAAGAAGGATTGATAATATTGAACAAGTATAGCTCAAATTCGAATTGTTTATAAAATCTCAAATCAATCAGAACGAGTGGAAAAATTGTGTGCAAATAATGTTTTAATATGATAGCGATCAGAGAATCCTCCACAGCAAAAAAACTAATTTTATTGAGCGAACAATTCCCAACAGCATATTTCAAACATTATTCGGCAGAAAATGATTATTGTTGAAAATGTGATATCTGTAGATGGAGAATTAAATTCCATAGATGTGTATTTTTATAGAAATCTCTTTCCTCCTCGCTTCTCATTCTCTTTTCACTATTCTATTTATTTCAATTTTATTCCTTTATCTAAATACGTACACACACACAATAATGCTGTTTGTTAGCAATGAATTAATGAGCTTGGAATCTTATGAAATATGAAAGCTTGGATAAATTATTGATCGTAGATTAAACTTTCTTATCATGAAACTTTCTTGAACTTTCCTTCCTTCTTTCTTTATTTATCTTTTGACAAAGCTTTTAAAATACCTTAGATTACTTGTTCCTATTATTTCTTATGAGATTATTTCTAACAATCTTGTAAAGCATATAAAGTTGCTCATTTATGGACAAAAGACTATACTGATGTTGACAATATTTAGTGCCTCAATTGTAATTTATCCTAACAGTCAGACGACCTACAGTGAAATTTTATACACAGAGGAAAATATTCTGATTGTCAAATTTTCCAGTTTGTCAGAGATGATGAAACGTAAAAGAATGAAGAAGAAAAAAAAAAGTTTGGATGAGAGAAAGATGAATTCAAAAATTAGATTCTATTTCCGTTTTGTGTACATTCGTCGATCCCCGCGTGATTTTATTAGCTGAAAAACAATTGATTTTTTTTCTCATCTTATTTCGTGCTTTCAGGCTCAGCATTGTATTATGTATAATGATACCGATGATGATGAAGAAAAATCATGAACATTTGATTATTTTTTTTTGTTCAGTCGTCAACTTACTTTTTCGTAGCTCGACATTTAACGCTGTCATTCCGTCTGAAACTTTACTTACCTTTATTTTTTTCTTTCTTCTCTCTTTTATTTCTGTAAATGAAAAGGCAGGAAGACAAAAAAAGTTTTTTGTGTGTCAACCATGATTTTTATTCAATTTACTCAATGGCAAATAATTTCACGAAAACTTTTTTCATTTGGTTTGTGAGCGAATTTTATGAAAAGAATAGCATTAAATTTATAGTGAATAAAAGTCCGAATATTTTGTAGTTCTTATATAGTATATCTTTAAGTTTTTGAACAAGAAGTTGCTTATAAATCGCGTCTGATTTTAAATAGGAAAAGGGGGTTTAGAACTGCTTCACATGTTGTGAGATACTTCTAATCCCGAGCGACACAAATGAAAAAGATTTCGCCAAGGAACATTTAAGGCTCCATTACAATTCTTTTTTTAACATCAAATGAAAGTCACCTTTATTTTGCAGTCATACACGCTACACGAATGAAACATCCATTTGGTAAAAGAGCTGTTTTTGTTGCTTTGGTTAACAGGAATATTGGCTGAGGAGTAATCGGAGGTAATTTTCGCATTATGTAATAAGTGAACGGAATACTTGCAATTTTAGGAAAGAATTTTTCGAATAATTTAATCATAAATCCGTCATTGACCAGCATTTTTTAATTCAATTTTGTAAACCTGCTGAAACAGGAATATTCAACTTTATTTAACCAAATTATGCGCTTAAACTGCATAAAGTGCATTCCAACTTTTTAATTCTTTTAAAGTTTATCCTCTTTTTGCTCTTTTCATATTTAATTTTGTTCAGTCTCACTTTATATGATTTGAAAACCAACTGATCTGAAAGCAGATGTAATCTTGGCACCACAAGGAAAAAGAAAAAAAAAATCCATCCATCCAGGGAAATTTCATTTTCTCCCTTGAGGTATGCC
The DNA here is from genome assembly GCF_022539635.2 of Chironomus tepperi. NCBI lineage: Eukaryota > Metazoa > Arthropoda > Insecta > Diptera > Chironomidae > Chironomus > Chironomus tepperi. The sequence goes on from NW_027226582.1 coordinate 2,054, forward strand.
CATTCTTTTTTTATTGTACACAAGTTTCTTCTTTTATTCTGTTATGGAACTAAAAAGGAAGAAAAGATTTTCTTTTTCATGAAAATATAAATTAAAACTTTTCTCAGCGAGGATTAAACAAGAAGGAAAGAAAAAATCATTTTTGGGCGACTTCCATAACAGATCATCATAACTGGATGAATCGTTCATCTAATGGACAAGTAAGTTCTTTTTTATCCGACAGCTTCTATCAAAACTTTTCAGCCGTCATGCCAAAAGTGGGGTTTAAAGAAAAAGACAAGGAGATTTAAAAAAACATCCAACAAGTCATAAAACGAATGAACATGACCAAAAAATTAAGACTATAAAGGAATGATAACAATTATGAATAAAAGCAACGTGGGAGTTTATTTAAAGGATTCTTGTGTATTTATAGATATAATAAATGTTCCATTTCATTTCTTATTCTTTGTGGTTATTTTTGGGATAAGAAAGTTGATATTATAGCACAATATTATCTTACTGTTGGGCTTAATAATTTTCTGACAAATAATATTCAATGGCTTCTTGGTTGTTAAGGATTCTTTAAGATTTCAAATGATTCCAATCATTTTTACTGTTAATTAAATGATGATGAATATAAAGTTGAATTGATATGAAACCTAGTCAGATGGAAGTTTAATGCAATAATCTTATTAAAAATATTTAATTATCAAGAAGTTGATTGCAATTTTTTTTTATGCTGCACTACTTATCTAGAATTATGGAGTTAATAATTAAATTTGATTGGTTTGGAAAATCTGAAGAGAATATTATTGATCTGATTACAACACTCTTAGAAATAATTCTAAAATTTTAGTTTTAGAATAAATTTTTTTTTAGTTTAAAAATTTAATCTTTAATTTTAATACTTAATTTTAAAATATTAAAACTTAATTTTAGATTCTAAAATTTTAATTTTTAAAATCTAAAACCCGAATTTTTAAATTCTAAAACTATTTTTTTAGAAAAAATTTTCTCATAAAACTTCACAAGAGCATGCAGAAATCACTCGATGAAGTATGTGCCAACTTTGTATGAAAAATTTTAAAAAGTTGATACAAAATTATCAACTACCAATGCATGCTTTCTCTTTCTTACTCACACGTGTGTGTTTTTTTAGTCATAATCAATGGCTACTTTGAAATTTTTTGCTCCTTATTCCAGGAAATAAAACCAAAAATCTAAAATTTAATTTTTAATTCTAAAATTTAGTTTTCAACATAGCACCTAAAACTTTATTTTAGATTTTAATACTTAAATTTTAGAATTTTAAAATTTTAATTTTTAATTTTAAAACTTTAATTTTAGTTTTTGTAAGGAAAATTTTAAAACTAAAATTTTTAAAATTAAAAATTAAAATTTTAAAATTCTAAAATTTTAGTATTAAAATCTAAAATAAAGTTTTAGGTGCTATGTTAAAAACTAAATTTTAGATTTTTTCATACAAATCTAAAATTAAATTTTAGAATTTTTTTAAGAGTGAAGTCATTCAACAACCTTTTTGATTGAAATTCATTCAAATAGAATGTCATAAAGCTCCATTCTTTTGTGTTAATTTTAATTGCTGTGTGTGAAATATTACAAATTAAAATAAACCCGATCTATATATATTGATCAAATTTGCCAGTTGGCTGCAACTGTCTGTTTCTAAGTATACTGTCGTCTCGTTGCCATGGTGGCATCAGTTCAATATGTGCCAATCGGGAATTATTAACAAATTTCAATATGTGATTTGCATAATCTCAGTGTTGATTTGACAAGGATGACATGATTTTTAAGGCATGACTGGAGCATTTTTTTATAAAGTCAAATATTCCGAATTTATTTGTTTCTGTCCCCCAAACACGTTCTTATCATTAGGGATCTGTCGGGATGACTTGATAAGTTGTAAACAAAATAATTTCGAATAAAAATTTCCTTAATATAACAAGTATGAACGTGGCCACTTATGACTGACGGAAGCGCATTTTTCGGATACAGAATTAAAACATTAAAAGTCATCATTAAAGAGTACAAAATCCAAACTTACTTATACTACAGACAGAATGACAAAACGCGGACCATTTCAGAAATTGAGGATTCTCAAGGATAAATCTGCAATGTCTCGTATTCATAATTTTTTTATAGGCAATCGTTTCCAAATAAAAGTAAACGTCGCAGTACACTAGATATGTAGGTTGCACGAAAAATTATGTGAGAATAATGCTATTACTTTTTGAAATGAAATAAAAATCTCCTCAAAAACATTTTAACAAGACATAAAAAATTGAAGAGGATACTTTTATGGCATTTTTGTCTTGAATTTGTATTTATAAGGAATCCTTGGAAATACATTTGGTCAAGAAAAGTATTACTTAAATTGAAGATTTTTGCATGAAAAAATTTAAGATTTCCTGCAGATATAATTTTTGGAGTGTTATTTATTTAAGATGTGTAGTATTACCCGAGTGAGACAAATGATGAAGGCTCCATCACGGAGCAGCCATTATTTTTGGGAGCCATATGGCCACCAAAGAGAGTTGGCTTCCATTTGTTGATAATAAAAGAGGCTTCAGTAGAGCCCTAAAAGTTCCGTGGCGGAGCTTTCTTCATTTGTGTCACTCGGGTATGAAAGGCTCACAACAAGAGAGAGCCATCATTTCACAGCATGAAGTAGTAAACACTGTGGAAAGGAAGGGATAAAAATTAATACAAACCTTATTTTTCCTTTCACCCATTCATGCACTTTTCAAATTCTGTAGAAAGCATGCGACAAAAGTATTTTTTATAGCAAGAAAATGTTCGCATAAGTCAAGCGTTTTTGCACAGAAAATAAAAGCATATTTCCTTAGTATTGTATTTTTTATTTCATCTGTTCTAGCTCTTCATTTTTGCATTACATTCCTTAATGTTTCTCTTTCCTCAAATTATATATTTTGTTGTATATAAATTTTCATTTAAGCAGTTTCTCTTCTCATTCATTATTATTGTTGTCGACGACATCTTTTGGAGATCATAAATAATTGCTTGTAAAAGAAAATATTATTCTTGTATTTTATGCCCTAATTGCTCAACATTATCTTCATAGTTATTCCTTTTGTATAGCACTATCACTCTTCCCCCGACTGTAATAACGCGCACCACCCAACATTTTATCAATCTTGTCTATAAAGCTTTGTTTAGATTTCCTTTTGGCTTGAATTATTTCACGACATAAATCGAGGAAGGCATCACTCACTTGTTGTACTTGTTCGGCTGCCGAAATTTCATAAAATTTACAATCAAAATCTTTTGCTAATATTTCACCTTCCTCTGTGCTGACTTGTCGTAAATGAATTAAATCTGCTTTATTACCTGATTAATTTATAAAAGAATGGAAGTAAAAAAATAATATTTTATATTAATTAAGTTAACAATTTTCTTTTCAGCACTATAAATTTTCTCAAGTGTTATTTTATCTCATTAACACATCAACAACAGACATGTAAAGAGCAGCTGTCATCCTTACCAATTAATAAGACTGGTGTGTCACTGTTTTGTAGCTCCTGTTTTACCTTCTTGATAAAATTAAATGAATCTCTATCGTTTATGGAATATACTAAGAGCAATCCATCACACCATGCCAATGCTTCCGATTTACTTGATATTGAATCGTTATCATCAGCCTGTGGTAAGAAAGAAGAATGAAGAATTGATGAAATAATCAAATTATTAAAGATATTTTTTGGATCTAAATCAGGATGTTTACTGAAGTTATAGAATAAGTCAAGAGAAATTATCATCTAGTCATAAGTTATTTTCATAACAAATTTCATTTCATGCTGGATATCATAATTTCGAGAAACTTTTCTATGTGAAGTACAAATTTAATTCAAGTATATTGTATGCAAAAATTACAAAAGTACTCGTTCTTATCGAGTTACTTCAGCGCATTTTTGTCCCAGCGATCAGTAATTGATTTTTAAATCAGTTCCCTGTCTATAAAACAAGATCCAGTGGGATCCTTATAACTCCCAGATCCACAAAAACAAGATCCAGTAGGATCCAGGTTACTTCCAGATTCACAAAACAAGATCCAGTAGGATCCAGGTCACTTCCAGATCCACAAAAACAAGATCCAGTAGGATCCAGGTCACTTCCAGACCAATACAACAAGATCCAGTAGGATCCAGGTCACTTCCAGATCTGAAAAACAAGATCCAGTAGGATCCAGGTTACTTCCAGATTCACAAAACAAGATCCAGAAGGATCCATACAACTTCCAGACCCACAAAAACAAGATCCAGTAGGATCCAGGTTACTTCCAGACCAACAAAACAAGATCCAGTAGGATCCAGGTCACTTCCAGATCCACAAAACAACATCCAGTAGGATCCAGGTCACTTCCAGACCAACAAAACAAGATCCAGTAGGATCCAGGTCACTTCCAGATCCGAAAAACAAGATCCAGTAGGATCCATATAACTTCCAGACCCACAAAAACAAGATCCAGTAGGATCCAGGTTACTTCCAGATTCACAAAACAAGATCCAGTAGGATCCATACAACTTCCAGACCCACAAAACAACATCCAGTAGGATCCAGGTCACTTCCAGACCAACAAAACAAGATCCAGTAGGATCCAGGTCACTTCCAGATCCACAAAACAACATCCAGTAGGATCCAGGTCACTTCCAGACCAACAAAACAAGATCCAGTTAATTCTAAGTCACCATACTTGGAATTTAGGAATTTCATCATTTAACGAATTTTCATAATTTAAACCACATAACGGTCCAAAAAAATTCAAACATTGTTCAGCAAACACTGATAAAACATCGACAAACATTGAAAAACACTGTAAAACAATGAAAAACGTGTTGTTGTTTTTGTTGTTGTTGTATATGAAAATGAAAAATTGTTAATTATAGTATTTATGCTTTGATTTAAAACTTTTAAATGCCCGGGGCGCCAATAACTTTATGGAACTGATCTTTTAAAACCATTCCGAGCTCTCTACGATGTCTAGTTTCCGAGATCTCGCGTTCCAGCCGACCGACCGACCGACCGACCGACCGACCGACCGACCGAACGACCGACCGACCGACCGAACAAAGTGTCTTATTAAGCTACCTTTTTGAAAAAAATTTCAAAAATGCGCTAAAAAAGTTTTGTATGCATTTATCCATTCATTCCATTCAAAAGTTTGGAGAGAAATTTGTTTGAAACTTTCAAATTTCTCGTAAATCCAAACATATCTCATTTATAATACCTTTCCTTAATAAAATTATACTTTCATGCTTTTAAAGTGTCGATTACAAATGACGTCCATTAAAGACCAGGTATTGACATTGGATAAAAGATTCTTTTGTTTTGGATGAAATTTTGAATTTAATAGACATTATCGTGTCCATACCAAGCTCAATAATGAAAACTTTCATTGTCATTGATTCCTTAGTGTCTGTAAAATGAAGAACCCAATTTTAAATTGACTACCTAAACTCTCTAATCATTAAAGTTGGACACTACAACTGAATAACCCCAAAAAGTTGTACAAATTTAAAGGTGAATAAACAAAATTGCATTAAGACAGTGGTGTACAACCTGTTATTTTTCATGGCACACCATGAAAGTATGCCTGAACCGAAACCGCACACACCATAAAGTTCATGAAATTTCCACCTATTTCTGGCGGCACGGAAGTTGCCCACCACTGCACCAGGTTGCATTAATACAATATTTTATGGTAGAGAGAATTTGATAAGTCATAGAATAAGATCATCCAGAGTGAAATTTATATTAAAATTCTGATGATAATATTAAGTTTGCTTCTTTATTTCCAATCATTTATGAGGACTTGTTCATGTGTATAAAATTTATTATTTATCATCATATTTATTTCCAGTCGTTTCTGCTTCATCTGACTTACTGACTTATTTTTACGACTACATGCTTATGATGTATTTATTTGTATAATTATATTTATAAGTATGAGCAAGTTTTTATTGACATCTCAAAATTTAACTTCTTCTTCTTCACTTGTTTATGTTCCTTGAACAATAATGTACAATAATGCTTATTTAGAAGTAGTACAGACAAATAATTTTTTTTTTGTTTTTCGTTATTGCAATTTCTCATTGAAGATAACAATACAGAAGACATAGATTGGCAATAAATGCATAGTTAAGATATTTTCAACTTAGCTTTTAAAATGCACAATATTTTTCATTTGAGCATTCATTCATTTATATAAGTGTGCATCTATGATAACCATGATGATAATAGAAACTGTCTTGATGTTCTTATCGTATTTGCCTCATATATCAAAAGTATCTGGAGGGGATTTTTTTCATAATTTTGCTTTTTGTACAGAAGGTTGATAATTAATGTTCAGGATGGTTAATTGTCATATAATTTGTAAGGAAAATATAGTGATTTGAAGTAACTCGGTGACAATGAATAGTTTAGTACTTCGGTACCTAATTCAGAACCCCTGTGCCCATGGGTTCGAGACTCGACAGTATAAATTTTCATCAATCATATGCAATAGAAATGTGAATTACAGAACTGCAAATCGTCCTAGTGCAGTTCTGGATCTCAATAAAGAATCACAACATTTAAGGGTGCTCCCAAACAAATTCCTTTTTCAAAATGAATCAAATTTTCAAACGTTATTTTTCCATTTGTTAATCTGTCATCAAAGATGATGATGCTCCATTTACTTTCGTATTCAATTATCATTACTAAAGATTCTTTAAGGTATAAGATCATTGTTGTTGCACAGGAGAGTTTGCTGAATGTTGAATTTTCAACATATAAATCCAAAATGAATTTATATTTTCTACTTAACGGTCTTTTTGAATTCAAAAATTTAACGACTTTAATAGTTTTGAATTTTCATATGTTTATACCCCGATCTTTTAAATTTTGCTTACTTTTGCAACGATCATTTTTTGACGACACTCGAGTCGACAAATATTTTTAAAATTCTAAGTCGAATTAAATAAATAGAGCTACATAATTTCAAGAATTGAAACTTTCGAGTTTCCCCTTTATTGTTTTTTTCGATTAGTTTTCAGGAAAGTTGTCTGAAGTCGTCACAAAAAAGTTTTAAAAATATTTATCAAATTTCCTGATAAACAGAATTCGATTTCAACTCAAAACTAGTTGAATATTGCATGAAAACGTCTCAAACTCGATTGATTCGTTTGTATGTCCTTATCAAGTGCAAATTCGATTGCTTTGATAATCACAAAAGATTGATTAACCAATCTTCACTCATTGTATTTTCCATCATACACTAACGTGTCTTAGGAAATACGTAAGGATTTATATTCGAATAATTCCTTCTCAGTGGATTTATTTTAGCATTCGAGCTGATTTAAATTCATTTATTTAGCGTAATTCGATCGTACGGTATCCGTAACGTTACGCTAATTGTTCCAGTAACAGATCCAGTAATAGATCCAGTTACATCAATTAACCCTTTAGCGCTATTGTCAATAATAGACACTCGAGTCTGTTACCTTTTACTTTCCATTCGAGGAATCTATACCTAGCTGAATAAAAGGATTAAGTTATGGCGCAAACAAATGTGTTCACCGAAGATGGAACTATTAATCCACAATGGTTGCAACACATTACTAATGAGGATGCTTTAATATCGGAAATATCCGCTTATTTCTTGTCTGCTGAAAAGTTGAAGCCTGAGGTGAAATGCGGAATGACAGATTGTGTCATGAAAAAGGCTGGATCATCTGCTTCTTCAATTCCACAAATTAATCCAATGCTTTTGTGCTTCTTCTGTAACAGAAGTTTCCATGCAGGTTGTTTGGACTTAGACGAATATCTCATAAAAGAGGAAGCGGTTCCTTGGAAATGTCCTGAATGTAAAAAGGACCTTATGAATGAAGCATGTCAGACATATTATCAACAATCATCATATGCTGAAACCATGATCCTTCGAAGATCAAAATTCCTCCTTCCCACTATCAAAGAAACTGAATCGATTTTATTAGCTGATTTAGAATTTAGCAAAGTAGACTTAGACTCTTTTGAAAGAAGGGCTAGACAAATTCTCTCGGAGGAGGATCCAGATGTCATTAATAACCCCAAATTGGTCACACCTTATGTTTTGAAGCGAGTAATGCAATCACGTGCGGATAAAAAACGAGCTGCTGAAATTTCGGAGAGATTTAAAATAGAATTAGAGAAGGCACAAGCTCAAATAAGAGAATCAGCTTTGAAAGTTCCATCAAATTTGGACCAATCGTTATCATTTCAAGTTCCTCATTCGTCAACCATGGTTCCTAACGTTTTTGGCACTCGAGCCTCTAACGTGTTGTCTAACTTATACACTAGTGGCAACACCACTGCTTCTATTGAAGCTACACAAGCTCAACAACCTCCTGTACAAGCTCAGCCTACTGATTCGTCAGCTTTTGTTCCCATGTCACATCATCAAGATAATGTTAGTCAAAATAATTCAACTAATCCAGTGAATGCAGCGGATTTTACTACTCTATTGCAGCGATTAACCTTCTCACAAGAAAGGGACGAACGTAGAAATTTAGAGAACATCAGAAGACGAGCATTACCTAAAATTGCCGAGTTTAAGGGTGAAGAAAGTAAATGGCTAGCGTTTAAACAAGACGTGGACCGTTATCGCGAGCATCTGGGACATGATGAAATTGCCTTGAAGTATCACATCAAAAGTGCTTTAAAAGGCGAGGCCTTTGATATTGTTCGGGACCTGTTTGATGCTGAATCTTTGGATGTTATTATGTCAACATTAAAAATAGCCTTTGGAGACGAAATGAGAATGGTCCGCAATAGAGGCGAGGAATTAAAAAACTTCAAATTTAATTCCAATTTGTATCGAATGGACGCAATTAAGCTACAATCTGCTATCCAATCGTATTTTGCTGCATGCCGCTATGCAAATATTGGCTACATCAACACTAACACTATAGCTGAAGCTATATTTTGTCAATTCAATCAAGAGGATAGATTGCGCTGTAAGGATTTTTACGTACAAAAAAATCCGAATGCATCCACTATCGTAATGGACGTTCAAACAATTTATGATTACCTACTGAAGAGAATTCCATTACTGGATGATGCACCTATTAGAAAAAGGCATATGAAGCTGATCCTAAAGTTAAATCAAAGCCGTATCAAGTTCAAAATGTATCAATTGCTAATTCCAATTCTTTTGATAAAAATGATTATAAATTTGAAATTAAGGATAAGTTGCAAGCTCCCTATGTTGGATATGACCTAGATAAAGTCACATTAGTGGCTAAGGACTGCGTATTTTGCAGCAGTAAGGATCATTATGCTGTTCAATGCCCACGTTATAGAGAAAAGAGTGAAACAGAAAGGTTGAAATGGATTTTCGATAAAGGATTATGCAAAAATTGCGTAATCAGCACTAATCATCGACCGATAGATTGTGATTTAAAAAATAATTGTGGATATAAAGTAGATAGAACCAGTAGATGTTGTGCTAAACATCATATCACCATTCATGATGCTTCTAATAATATGAATCAAGCGAATAGAAATAACAGTTTTAGAAGGAGGCGCACCAATACTAGAAATAACACCGCAAGAGCAAATGAAAGAGTAAATATAGCTAGGAATACTAATTCAACGAGTGCTAATGCTGAAACTTCAGCTAATACTGGAGCTGCTTTTAAAACCACTTACAGAGTCAATGTAGGAGCAGTCACTGACACTAAGAACGTCGATGAATCACCTAAGACAGTAAAAGTATTCCGTGTTAAATTGTGGGGTCCTGCTGGATATGTCGTTGCACTTGTTATTGGAGACAGTGGAAGCGAAATTACGTTGATGCGTGAGGACTTACGTGAAGCACTAGGCATTAAGGGATCACCTCATACCCTACATTTGCAATGGGCAGATAAATCGACTAGAACTAGTAATGCTGTGCAGCTTGATATGCAAATACAAAGCTTGGAATGTAAAGCTGCTAAAATTGAGCTGAAAAATTGTTTTGCTCTTGAGGACTTGCAACTTCCAGAGAGAACACTAGATATGAACGTTTTACGTGAAAAATTTCCACATTTAAAAAATATTCCATTCGAGGGATATTTTAATGAGCATCCAGTTATGTTAATTGGAGCTCCTCACGCACACCTAATCGAAGGTTGTGAATTAGTTGAAGGTGGAAATGATGGCCCAATTGCTGTAAGAACCAGAATTGGATGGTCAGTTTATGGAGGAATGAATCATATGGGAAGCACTTCCAACAGTACACAATTAATTTCGTCATTAAATGAAACTATCGAGACAACTGAAGATCCAGTCGAGGATCCAGTTCCTATTGAAGAAAAAATTTCTAACGAAACACTTCATAAATTGTTAGTTAATCATTTCTCGGTTGAGTCTTTGGGCATTCGAGCCACTCAGACATATTTAACTGAAGATGAAAAAAGTGCTGTCGAAATACTGGACGAAGAAGTCAAAGTGCTTGCTGATGGCTTCGTTGAAGCTCCACTCGTATGGAAAAGGAAGAACAAAGTCATACCGAGATTGCCTAATAATTATGCAGCAGTTTTAAGACGACAATTAGCGGAAGAGAGGAAATTACTCAAAAATCCTCTACACTTTGAAGCTTACAATAAGAACGTGAAGGAATTAATCTCGTTAAATTATTTACGGTTGGCAACGGATGATGACATGAAAAGAAATTGGCCGAATGTTTGGTACTTACCTATGTCTCTCGTTATTAATGCTAATAAAAATCCTCCCAAAATGCGTAATGTGTACGATGCTTCGGCGACATATCAGGGAACATCGTTAAATGCCAATTTGCTTAAAGGACCTGATTTACTTGTTAACATTATTAATCCACTCATTCGCATGAGAATGAACAGCATCGCATTCACTGCTGACGTAAAGGCAATGTTCAATATGGTAAAAATTTGCCAACGTGATCAACAATGTCAACGGCTTTTGTATCGCGAAAATGTCGATTCACCGATGAGGACATTAATTTCTACCGTAATGTTGTTTGGCCCGTCTAGCAGTCCGTTCACTTCTCAGTACATCAAGAACCATACAGCAGAAAAATGGATGAACAAATACCCGGAAGCTGCTCGTACGCTAATTGAATACACTTATATGGACGATGTCCTTACTTCTGAGCCGAATGTAGATAAGGCTTTACAAGTCGCTAAAGAATGTATAGAAATTTGTAATTCGATTAACTGGAAGTTAGTTGCCTTTCAAAGTAACAGTACTGAGCTATTGAAGTCACTTCCACCTACAGCTGTGAAACAGGAAGCGATCCCACTTCTTGAAAAGGAGTCTGACAGTTACGTAACCAAGGTATTAGGATGTCAGTGGAACACATCAAAAGACTGCTTTGAATTTAAGCTTGAGAATAATATATTTATCAAGCTAGTTAATGATTTTGATCAAAAGCCGTCGAAACGAGACCAAGCTAGCACGTTAGCTAGAATTTATGACGTACTTGGCTTAATATCTCATTTTACCATTCGAGGTAAAATGCTGCTGCAAAGAAGTTGGGAAGATAAACTTGGTTGGGATGACATGATATCCGATAAAGCTGCCAAAGAATGGAAAATTTGGCTTAAGCAAATTGCTGATATAGCTAAACTGGAATTTCCTCGTAGATTCACGCAACTCGATGCGTTGAAGGATGCAGAAGACATTCATCTACACATATTTTCTGATGCTGGTGCTGAAGCATTTGGAGCCGTCGCTTATTTGGTGATCAAATCAAATCATAACGTGGAATCGTCTATAATTATGGCGAAAGCTAAAGTAACGCCATTGAGATTGAAAACTGAAACCGCTATTAAAGAAATGCCACGTCTAGAATTAATGGCTGCATTAATAGCAGCACGACTCAACAAAACGATCAGTAATGCCATGAAAATCAATATGAGAAAATCCTATTGGTGTGACTCAGAAGTAGTCCTTCGATGGATTCTTAACCCGAATCAAAAGCTTATTAAATATGCGGTAGCTCCAATTGAAGAAATATTGGAACTTACAGAAAGGGAAAATTGGAAGTTCGTTCCAACTGAATTAAATGTTGCAGATCTTTGTACTAAAATAAAAAAGTTTGATTTCTCGTGCAATGAATCTATTTGGATGAAAGGACCTGATTTCATTAGACAGAATGAATCTTTGTGGCCTCAACTACCTAATAAATTAATAGTTGATAATGCGAATATAATCAACAACATTTATTTACAAAAGCTTAATTACTCAACGCACGTTTTACCACCTATTAATTGTAAAATCGCCAATGATAAAGCTATTGACCGTTTTAGTGCATCAATAAG